>NC_081414.1:236173232-236215732 GCF_030272615.1 Cryptomeria japonica | reverse complement strand
CACCATTCTTAATAACTAAAATTATAATATAATTAATTTAGTTTTTAAAAAACAATCATAATTACAAGTTATTAATCTCTCATTTGAATATAAAAGTTATATATTTAAAATTAATCTAAGATTTATTAATTTGGAAAAACTTTATGATGATTTCATTGTGATGAGAGAATTCTTGATGCCTCTTAGTTTTTGTCTGATGATGATTTCATCAAGACTCCAGAGTTCAAGAGTTTTTTGTTGCAAATAAAGATGAAGAATATGACTGAGGAAGAAATGGAAAATTTTGACATGGAGAACATAAATGTTACTCCTGATGAGACCATAAAGTTGGTCAAGGCAAGTAGCACAATGCTAGTCCCAGGTTGGGATATAGAGATTTTTTTTTATATTAGACTAGGTCATGAAAAAAGATGACCCTATTTATGCTAGAGAATATGACACACACGACACTGGGTTTAACCCAAGCATAAAGGTATTGGCACAATGGTCAATGGCCCTAAATACAAACAAGCCTAGACAACTATATGAGGTGGAGGAGAAGGTTGGTGATGCAATAATAAGAACATTGAAACATACATTAGCAGTGGAAGTTGCAACAATTGCATAGCATTCACCATTATTTGCCAAGGCTATTGTAGAAGAGGAGGAGAGGAAACATGATATACTAAAAAAGCAGTTATCATAGCTGCCCTCTTTCTCTCTTTCAAAGAGGATTTTGTATTGTACTTGTAAAAGATTCCTTTGGGCATATTACATTGAGTTGCAAATCAAATTTTGACATATGTTCTATCGGCTTGAAGCTTGTTTTTCTCCCTTGTGCTATAAAAGTGAAATCAAGACCGATAGAAAAAGATGTTGGAATTTTTCGAGAAGTAGGTTGTATTAGGTGTTAGTCTGTGGCAATAGAGAAAATATTTTCTACAAATATATTGTGAACTACCATTACAGTGTATCCAAGTTTTTTTTTTTGAAAATTAATGAATGAAATTAGTTTTAGGTTGTCACCATTTTTTGTATATGTGTTTTACAATTTTTTGTGTTAAAGACACATTGGTTTGTCTTCTCTAATGGAGAATGTGTAGTCTTGATGATGGGTCTCTTTTAATGAAAGGGTTAAATTCTATTTCAGGGTTACTACAACATATATGTATTTTAATGTGATAATAAGAATGAATTTTACTAGTTTCAATTGACATAACATGCAAGACATGAAATGTTAGGTTAAGGGCTATTATATGGAAATGCATTATGGTCTTTTATGATTTATCTGTAGTTAGACTCTATTCCCAGTAGGATAAGAATTGGTCTTCTTTTCTCAATCGTTTCAGAATCACTCATAATCTCAATATCATTTCCTTTATGTTTGTTGGAGTAGGTGTAGAGTTAGTCTTTGTTCTGAAAAGCTTGCAGGGTAAATGAGATTATGCTATAGTTAAGTAAGATACAAAACACCCATCATTATACAATTGAGAACCATCCACTTTAAATAGGTTTTCTATTCAATTTGTGATGAGTTTATCATTTCAAGACCTATAAAAGG
Source organism: Cryptomeria japonica (assembly GCF_030272615.1). Lineage (NCBI taxonomy): Eukaryota > Viridiplantae > Streptophyta > Pinopsida > Cupressales > Cupressaceae > Cryptomeria > Cryptomeria japonica. The sequence continues at coordinate 236,214,192 of NC_081414.1, read as the reverse complement.
ATTACCCTCTTGAGTTTTGTGGAGCTCAAAGAGTAGAAGGCTTGTATAGCCTTGTTCATTACATTTTATTGTCTTCAGTCTGTTGATAATGTTGATTACATATTCTAGGCTACCAATCACACAATCTTGTATTGTGTTTCTCCTTAGGAATAAAGGTAGAAAGAAAAACCACTAACAATGTTCATAAGCACCCATATCAAAAACTTGAAAATAAACATCTAAAGCCGACATAGAAACCATAACAATCAAGCGCTAAGAAATTCAAATATTAACCAATTTTTTTTCATAAAACAATAAAAAACAAACGAAAAGGTGAATCAATGGCCTTAGTGAGTTTTGAAACTCACCTGGGTCAAACAAGAAGAGGTTTAAGTATTTTCATGTGCATGGCCAGTGCCAAAACAACATGCAGGTCCAAACCTGCAAGGGTATGAGGTGGGAAGTGTTGGCATTAGGTTGTCATTGATGTCAACTGGTATGGAATGATCACCAGTAAGTAAGGAGTCTTGACCGGTTTGTAGGACATGTGTGCAGAGAGGTGTGTTGATTTATCATTTTGATGTCAATCGGTATGAGGAAATTAGGATGCAAGTAAACTGGACAATCGGTAAGCCAACAAAGAATAAAAGAGGGATGTGATTACTGGTACACAAAGAGAAGTGTAATGAAACCAGTAAATGGGCTTAGTGAATGGACCAATGTGTTTGATGGTAGGTCAACTTGATTCACTGACAAAGAAAAAGGTTAGTAGGTATGAAGGTCCACCAGTGAGGTTAGATTATACCGGTAAGGTGTGTTGAACTGGTAGTAAGTCTTGGTTGGTGAATGATATCACCGACATAGTAGTATGAAGATGATGCCAAACCAACTTAGCAGTTTGAGCAGAGGCAGATGTCGACAAGGATGAGATGTGTCAAGCATGCAGAGGTCGGTGAAGTGTTCACTGACATGGTAGGTGATGAGTAGGTCGACATTAATGAAGAACCCGCAAATCATGGGTTGATGACAGGATGTTGCGGCTTGAGGAAGAAAGAGAGGCAAAGTGACTGATCCAATCTTGCAGGATGATTCGATCCTTGTGTTCATTGGTTGGAGGAAATAACTAAGCCATTAATGACGATGTATAGAGAAAGGCTAAAAAACCAATTGTAAACAACCAAAAATAAAAAAATGCGCATTGGAAGGCGAGGTGATGGCGATGCTGATTGATGTGATGCATATCATCATTTCAGAAAAGAAAATCAGATCAAATCTGATGCAGATGGAGTTGGTGGAGGAAAACCCTAGTGCGTCACCGTTTGAATATTGCATTTGGCAGGAACCTTCAGATATAAATATGTTGACTAAAGACTGAAGTGATTGATGTTGGATGCGACTTGTGAGAGAAGAGAGAGCTTGAGAAAGAAGATAGACTATCTTTTGAGAGCTATTTCATAGAAAGACAGAGTGACCAAGTGTGGTGTTCGTAGATAAAACCGGTAAGAGGTCTTTACTGGCAGTGATCGTGTAATCGGTGAGCTGCTATAGTTTTAACAGTAAAGTGTATCGATTGAGTTTGTACCGGTAGGAAGGCATCCATGAGTGAGATAGTGCAGGGTGAGGATCAGAAGAAGAGAAGAAAGACAACAAGCGACCGGTAGGAGATTAGAGAGAGAAATTTGATAGCATGTAGTGAAGGAACCGCTGAAACAAAGCAGAATGTAACCGGTAGACAAAAGTTGAGTAGGAGTTCAAAAATCCATTTGTAACAAGGCAATAACTATTGTACATTGAACTGATTTATTGTATTACGTCGAGATGGTTCTTGATACAGGGGGTTGGTGCTCCTTGGGTTGGTTCCCTAAATGATTGTAACCTGTTATTTCATTGTGAGGCTGGATTGGAGTAGTAGACTCCAAAAACATTTCTCACCGAGGTTTTTCCCACATTGGGTTTTCCTCATATATCTGGTGTTGTGATTTGTGCATTTGTGTGGTTGCTTTTTGATATCCTCTCTTATCTTATCAGTTTGATTGCTCAGTGCTTAGGTTGTTAACCGATACTCAAAGCTTGGTTTAAAAGGAAAAGGTTTCTTAGGAACCACTGATTCACCCCCCTCTCAGTGGTACATTGTGTTCAACAATTGGTATCAGAGCTTTAGGTTTTCGGTTGATCAAAGATTTCTTTAGCTTGGGTAGATTCTAGTCAAAGAACAAAATGGAAAGAAATGAATCTGCCTCCTCAAAATCCCCCATGTTTGATGGAACTCACTATGCCTTTTGGAGAAGAAGAATGGAAACCTATCTTTCTTCTCTTGGTTTTGATGTGTGGATGTCTGTCAAGAATGGATACACTATCCCTAATGCTCCTCCTACTGACCTGGATGCTAAGAGGGAATTTGAGAACAATGCTAAAGCCAAGCATGCCATTCTAAGTGGGTTGTCAGAGATTGAATTTGTTAAGGTTATGCATTGCTCATCCACCAAGGAGACTTGGTATAAATTGCAAAGATTGTTTGTAGGAGATGTCAAAGTCAAGGAAGCCAAATTGGAAGCTCTAAGAGGTCAGCTTGAAGGCTTGAAAATGAGAGAAGAAGAAAAGATTGCAGACGATCTTCACAAGGTAGACAAAACTGTGAATGCTATTACAAGACTTGGAGAAGATATATCTAATGAAGTTGTTCTGAAGAAGGTACTCAGATCACTTACTTCCAAGTATGATACAAAGGTCTCTGCCATTGAAGAAGCCAAGGATCTAAAGACATTTTCAACAGATGAGATGTTTGGATCTCTAACTGCTTATGATCTATGAGGACAACCGGTGAGGGAACCTCTAAGAGAGAGGTTGCCTTCAACTCAATCAAAAAGAGCAAAGAAGATGTTGCTCATGGAAAATCCAGTGAGGACTCTGATGCAGAGGTGGAAAAATTTGTGAAGAAGCTCAAGAGAGGATCCGGTAAGTATAAGGGTAAACTACCTCTCAAATGCTTTAACTGTGGTAAAATAGGATATGTTGCTGCTAAATGCTCCTATGGTGAGATTGATGAAGAAGAGCTGCATAAAATTGACAAAACTTTGGGAAGGAACCAAGAAAAGAAGGTTTATCAACAAGGAAGAATAAGCTACTAGAAGAAGAAAATCCTATACATCATTGAGGATTATGCCACATATGAAGAGAGTGCATCAAAAGATGACTGTTATGAGGGAGAAAGAGTATTTAATCTCTTTATGGCAGTAGATGAATCGGTTAATGAAGAAGAGGAAGATGAAGACATTGAGGCTGAGGTAGACTTAGAAGGAGAACTCATATGTGCACTAGAAGAGTTGAGTAAAACAAGAAAAGAACTCAAGAAGGTCAAGCATGCTGCTGCAAAAGGACAAGATATTTTGAAACAATCCCTGGATAAGTCCAATCAAGTAATTACTAATTTCAAACTTAAGTTGGAAGAGGCCAAGAGGATATGTGAAGTCACATCCTGTGACTTGATAAAAATGAAGAAGGAGCATCAAGATTTGGAAGAAGAAATTGTAAAGCTTAGGAAGGAACTTGAAAAGAGAAAGGAAGAACTAAAAATGAGAAGCAAATATGAGGCTAGTATTGAAGATTTGGACAAGATGTTGAGAAAATAGAAGCAATCAAAAGATACCAGTGGTTTAGGATTTGAAGAAGGACAAAGTTAAAACAAAAAAGACACATTCGGTAAAGAGATTCAATTCACTTCTTCAGGTGAAGTTGAAGTGAAGAAATCATTCATTGTAAGCAAGGATACTAGTAAAAAGACTTATGCAGAGGCTGCAAGAAACCACCCTGCAAACCGACAATGCTCAATCAATGAACCGTAGGCCACACCCAATGTACCAGAATGTAGATCCTAAAAGCAAAGGAAAGGTTGATCATGAAGGGTTCACTAGAGTTAGCAACTTGAAAGGAAGACCCTCGGTGAGACAAATGTTTGCAGACCCGAGGAAACCAAACTGATATGTACCAAACTTTCATGGTTATTGTTACTCATGTAACAAGTTTGGACATAGGATAGATGACTTCAGATTGGTGAATAAGCCCACTATGAGTTATGAAAGTAGAAATTATTTTTCCGGGCTTCGGGAGATGGATTGGGTCATAGGAGTTCTGATTGTAGGCGAATTCAACCGGTTTCTTACAATAGGTTTTCAAACTCATCTTTTAATGACAATGTGAAGTGTTATAACTATCACAAGTTTGGACACATTTCAAAGAATTTCAAGAACAAAAAAATCAAACAGAAGAGGACAACTCCTGATCAGGAACCGGTAGCCTAGGCGGAATATAAAATTGCAGCTGATAATAAGAAGGAAACTCAACTGGTGTGGGTTGAGAAAGGCAAGATTAAAATAGAGTCAAGCCTGATTGTGTAGACTGCCCTACATGCAAAAAGAAGGAATCTATGGGTAGTTGACAGTGGGTGCTCCAACCACATGACCAGAGACAAGAAGAAATTGATCAAGTTTGAAGATTGGAATGGTGGCTCAGTGAGGTTTGGAGACAATTCTTCAATCAAGATAAAGGTAAAATGTAATCTTAACATAGATGGAATATTGAAAGTTCATGATGTGTATTATGTTGAAGGCCTAAAGGACAATTTGCTAAGTATGAGTCAGATGTGTGACAAAGGTTATAAGTTCACCTTTGACTCTATTGGCTGCCATATAAGGAAGGAGAGTACTGGTCATGTTGTAGCAGAAGGTAAGAGAATAGATGGAAATGTATACAATGTGAAAGAATGATTTGAATCCCAATGCATGTTGGGACAAGTGGATGAAAGCTGGATGTGGCACAAAAGAGTAGGCCATATAAATTTTGATAACCTATTCAAGGTGAGCAAGAAGGGCTATGTGAGACATATACCAGAGATCATCAAACCGGTAAGCACATTTTGTGATGAATGTGTTAAAGGAAAACAAATTAAGGCGACCTTTCAGACTAAAGAACATAATACTTCAAGGCCACTTGAACTTGTGCACACTGATCTATGTGGTCCAACTAGGACAAGAGCTCTTGCCGGTGAGAGATACTTCATGCTCTTCATAGATGATTACTCAAGAATGACATGGGTCACCTTCCTCCAAGATAAATCATAAGCATATGAGAGATTCAAGATCTTCCAAAAGATGGTAGAGAAGGAAAGTGGTTACAATCTAAAATGCCTAAGATCAGATTAGGGTGGAGAGTTTACATCCAATGAGTTTGAGGACTATTGTTGGAGACATGGAATTAGAAGATAGTACTCAGCTCCAAGGACACCACAACAAAATGGAGTGGTAGAAAGGAAAAACAGGGCAGTCAAGGAGATGGCTAGAACCATATAAAATGAAGCCAACTTATCAGATATATATTGGAAGGAAGGAGTACATACTACAATGTACACTCTAAACTGGGTTCAATTAAGAACAAACAATAATATGACACCCTATGAACTGTGGTATGACTTGAAACCATCAGTTAAATAATTCAAGGTACTTGGGAGTAAATGCTTTATCAAGAGAGACATGGATGGATTAGGTGGTTTTGATTCTAGGAGTGATGAAAGCATATTCCTAGGTTACTCAACTCACAACAAGGCCTATAAATGCTACAATAAGAGATTGAGAAGAGTCATTGAAAGTGTGAATGTCAGAGTTGATGAAAATATACACAAGGGAAGACAACCACAAGTGAGATGGTATGATGATTCCAGTGATGAAGATATTGAAATTCATACTAACAATGAACTGGTAAGTCTCCCAACCGGTATGTGCAGAAGAATCACTCGGAAGAGAAGATCATAGGAAACATGTATGATGGTGTGCAAACAAGAAGGAGAATAGCCTAGAATAATGAGTAGGTAAACTTCTGCCTCATGAAAAAGATGGAACCAAAAACCTTCTATGGGGCAAGCAAGGATGAGAAGTGGATGACTGTAATGGAAGAAGAATTGTAGCAGATTGAGAAGAACAAAACTTGGGAGTTAATTCCTAGACCAATAGACAAGAACATCATTTGCACCAAATGGGTCTACCGGAACAAGATGAATGAAGAAGGTAAGATTGTTAGGCATAAGGCTATATTTGTGCACAAGGGTTACTCTCAAGTAGAGGGCATTGATTTTGAAGAAAAATTTGCACTGATAGCTAGACTAGAAGCCATTAGGACGTTTCTAGCTTTTTCAGCCTATAAAGGATATAAAGTGTATCAGATGGATGTAAAATCTTCTTTTCTCAATGGAAACGTGGAAGAAGAAGTGTATATGGAGAAACAAGAAGGTTTTTTGTTACATGATGATGGAACCTTTGTATGTCGGTTAAAAAAGGCCTTGTATGGGTTGAAGTAGGCTCCTAGGGCTTGGTATTCAAGACTAGACAAGTATCTAAAGGATAAAGGATTCAAAAAGGGGAGTGCTGACAGCAACTTATACATCAAAGTAGAAGGAAATCACATGATAATTGTGGTAGTATATGTGGATGACATCATTTTTGGAGGCAACAAGGACACTCTTTGTAGAGATTTTGCTGATCATATGCAGTCAAAATTTGAGATGTCAATGCTTGGAGAATTGACATACTTTCTTGGTTTGTAGATATCATGGCTAAATAAGGGAATCTTCATCTCACAAACCAAGTATGCAAAGGAAATGCTAAAGGAGTTTCAAATGGAGGACTGCAAACCAATGAGTACCCCCATGGTGACTAGATGCAAACTGAGAAAGAATGATGAGTCACTGGTAGTGGATCAAACATTGTATAGATCCATGATTGGAAGTCTATTGTATTTAACTGCCTCTAGATCGGATATAGTGCATGCAGTGTGTATGGCGCCTAGACTTCATGCAACACCTAAGCAGTCACATATGAATGCAGTCAGAAGAATTTTAAGGTACCTATAGGGGACACTCAATTATGGATTATGGTACCCTAAACAAGGGGAATATACCTTGGAAGCATACACATATGCTAATTGGACATGCTGCATTGATGACTAGAAGAGCACAAGTGGTGGTGCATTCTTCCTAGGTGACCAACTGGTTTCATGGCACAACGAGAAGCAATATTCAGTCTCCCTATCCACTGTTGAAGCAGAATACATTGTTGCTACCACATGCTGCTCTCAGTTGCTTTGGATGAAGCAGACCCTCAAGGACATATAGGTGGATATCTATGATCCTATTCCCATCCATTGTGATAAATCAAGTGCCATCAACATATCTAAGAACCCAGTGATGCATTCAAGGATAAAGCATATAGCTATCAAGTATCATTTTCTTAGAGAGAAGGTTGAAGGACATGAGGTCATGATGGAATATGTCCCCACCAATAAACGAGTGGAAGGTAACTTCAACAAGCCATTATCGATAAGCACTTTTGAGTATCTGAGATACAAGTTGGGAGTCGTGTCACCTGCCTCATGCACTTGAGTTAGTAAGGAGACATATGGTTTAGGGGGAGTTTTATAAGAATATTTGTATCTCTTGAACCACATGCTAGTCATAGGGGGAGTTTCGGAATATATGCCTCAGTACCTGTTGTAATAACACAGAGGAGATTTGACCAAGGGGGAGTCTACACAGTCTAACCAGTGGAGTTTGAATCAAAAGGGGGTAATGGACCAGTTATGGTAGAATGCAGATTGTGTCAAAGGGGGAAATTCCCTGACCCTTTGTCATTGTTGTCAAAGGGGGAGAAATTCACCGGTGTAGAGACTTGTAGGTGTGTTGACATCAATGACAAAGGGGAGATTGTTGGCATTAGGTTGTCATTGATGTCAACCGGTATGGAATGATCACCGATAAGTAAGGAGTCTTGACTGGTTTGTAGACCACGTGTGTAGAGAGGTGTGTTGAGTTATCATATTGATGTCAACCGACATGCAGAAAGTAGGATGCAAGTAAACTGGATAACCGATAAGCCAACGAAGAATAACAGAGGGATGTGATTACCAGTACACAAAGAGAAGTGTAATACAATTAATAAATGGCTTAGTGAATGGACTGGTGTGTTTGATGGCAACTCAACTTGATTCACTAATAGAGAAAAAGGTTAGTAGGTATGAAGGTCCACTAGTGAGGTTAGATTATATCGGTAAGGTGTGTTGAACCGGTAGTAAGTCTTGGTTGGTGAATGATGTGAAACCGACATAGCTGTCTAAAGATGATGCCAATCTGATTTAGCAGTCTATGAAGAGGTGGATGTTGTCAAGGATGACATGTGGCAAGCATGCAAAGGTCGGTGAAGTGTTCAATGACATGGTAGGTGATGAGTAGGTCGACATTAACGAAGAAACCACAAATCATGGGTTGATGACAGGATGTTGCGGCTCAAGGAAGACAAAGAGGCAAAGTGACTGATCCAATCTTTCAAGATGATCCAATCCTTATGTTTGTTGGTTGGAGGAAACATGCGAGCCATTAATGGCGATGTACAGAGAAAGGTCAAAAAACCAGTTACAAATAGCCAAAAATAGAAAATGCGCATTAGAAGGCGAGGTGATGGCGGTGCTGATTGATGTGATGCAGATAATCATTTTAGAAAAGAAAATTTGATTAGATCTGATGCAGATAGAGTTGGTGGAGGAAAACCCTAGCGCATCACCATTTGAATATTGCTTTTGGTGGGAACCTTCAGATATAAATATATGGACTGAAGACTTAAGTGATTGGTGTTGGATGTGAGTTATAAGAGAAGAGAGACTATTTGTTGAGAGCCATTTCATAGAAAGACAGAGTGACCAAGTGTGGTGTTAGCAGACAGAACCAGTAAGAGGTCTTTATCGACAGTGATCGTGTAACTGGTGAGCTGCTATAGTTTTAACAGTCAAGTGTACTAGTAGGAAGGCATCCATGAGTGAGATAGCGTAGGGTGAGGATCAAAAGAAGAGAAGAAAGACAACAAGTGACTGGTAGGAGATCTTAGAGACAAATTTGATAACCGATAGTGAAAGAACCGGTGAAATAGAGCATAGTGTAACCGACAGACAAAAGTTGTGTAGGAGTTACAAAATCCATTTGTAACAAGGCAATAACTATTGTATTGAACTGATTTATTGTATTAAACTGATTTATTGTATTACACCGAGATGGTGCTTGGTGCCCTATATCATTGTAACCTATTGTTTCATTGTGAGGCTGGATTGGAGTAGTAGACTCCAACAACATTTCTCACTGAGGTTTTTCCCACATTGGGTTTTCCTCGTATATCTGATGTTGTGAGTTGTGCATTTGTGTGGTTGCTTTTTGATATCCTCTCTTATCTTACCGGTTTGATTTCTTAGTGCTTAGGTTGTTAACCGGTACTCAAAGCATGGTTTAAAAGGAAAAGATTTCTTGGGAACCACTGATTCACCCCCCTCTCAGTGGTACATTATGTTCAACAGGAAGTAAAAGTCACTTTGAAAAAGTCAGGTGGAAACTAGGCATTAAAACGTTTTAAATGTGCAAACTGAAATTCGAAATGATAACCAATGAGAAGAGAAGTAAATGCAACTACTCAAATTCCAAACGATAACCATTGAAAAGGGAAGCAAATACTAGTATTGAAATTTTAAAAGATAATAACTAAGAAGGGAAGTAAATGCAATGGGATTGATTAAGCAGTTGGCGTTTACTTGCAGATGACAAAATGGAGCGGTGGTCTCCATGAACCAAGGTATAGACATTACCAAAGTCGAAGGAAGATGAACACAGTTGCAGAGACTGAAAGAGAACATGTTTGGGATCCTACTGTATCGAAGACTCTAGAAAAGGCGAAAACAAATGGAAACAATGTTAGATTTTCAGGAGAAAATGTAGGTGAAATGAATAATAAATAGCTCAAGATTTGTGCCATGTAAGGTGGAAGTAAGGGGAAGGGATGCATGATAAATGTGGGAAGGTGTAAGAGTGTAGGGTGATGGTGGGAGTTAAATGAGAGCATATTGAATGTATAGTGTGGTGAGGTGGAGGTCTGCCATGCAGCCACACTGTCCTCTTTAGACGTTGCACCATGCACCTCATGGGGGTAGGATCGATCATGTTTTAGTCACTACACCAATTTGAAAAAAAAAGGAACACCTTGAATCAATGAGCGTCGTACACATGCCATATGATGTCAAAATCGAGCAAAAACAAATTTTCATTAAAAAAATCTACTCTTCCTACGTGATAGACAAAATTTATTGAGTCTAGGGTCCACGTGGACACATCAACATCGAGTGTGCACATATCAGGCCCTCTATCCTAATACAAGTATAAAATTTACTCACCCTCTCCCCTAATACATGTATAAAATTCACTCTTTCAAATTTTTTAGAGAATTATGTATAGCCAGTTTTAGTAAAAATTTATAAAATCAACCAATGCTCTATATTTGGATGCCTCGTATTTATCGAGGGACAACACTGCTTGTATTTCTCTTGACAATAGGGCCAACCTACTTTCTTTTATTTCAAGACTGGTTTGGTTACCATTGCTCGCTTCCTTGACAAGGGTTTTTTTTTTTCTTTTTCTTGCATACACGAGTTTTTCATATCCACTTACGTGGATGAAAAGGGAAAGATGAATATGACACTTCACAAACTTTTAATTCTTGACTATAATACACCTGATTTTGAGGATGCACACATTTTCCACCAATTATTCTCCCCTATTTTTGAAGGTGTCATATTCCTCTTCATGAAAACCAAGGAGGAAGTAGAGGAAAGCATTAAATTTGTAAGGAGAGGAGTTCTATTGAAATCCTTTTTTCTGTGGTTGTGGTTGTATGTGGTTGTTTAGTGTATTTTGGTTACCAATCATTAATCAAAATTAGTTGTGTAAAGATGAGGGCGAACTCACAATAATGGTTCCCACTTTTTTGCCATTTTTGACACTAAGATGAACATTTTTAAAATAATCTTCAACTTCTGACAACTATAACTTTTAAAATATTAAGAATTTGAAGATGATGTAAATTAGTGATTTGTATCATTTTGTCTGTAGCTTCTAAATATAGTTTTTCAAAAAAAATTTCCATCTCCCTCTAAAAGTAGTTTTTTTACAGCAAACTACATTTTTTAAGAGTGATGTGCCTCCTGAAATGCATAATTTTTTTTCTATAAATGATTAAAAAAACTCAATTCTTTCAAATTTTTGTTTGTAACATCAATATCCAGGGCTTGTTGTTGGTTTGATAGTGATATGTTGAATATTTTTCATTTTATTAAGTTTTGAAGTCCAACTAGTTATAATTCAAACATAGGTTTAGGTTTGAACACATAACTTGTTCTATATATATCGAAATTCAATTTTTTTTTGGTTAGAAAGAAGACATCAATACCTAGGGCATAGATATTTTTTAGAATTTTTTTGAATTAGTTTCCTATTTTTTCCAATGTGTTGAACAGAGAAGTTCATGTTCGGTGAAAAACCAATATTCCATAAAATTTAAAAAACAAGAACATAAAAAATTCATAATTTTATAAAATTATTCTTGTTGGAAAGCTTTCTTCGAGCACTACCATCTTATATTTTTGGGTTATCAAGATTCTTTCATTTGAGCCTTGAACCAGAGGTTTGAAGGCACAAATTTCTCATAATTCTGAAGAATTTGAGGAGAGATCTCAAAAAAGGCAGTTTGAGCGAAGGGGGGTCAATTGAACCTCCCTTTGCTCGAACCCCATATGCAAAATAATGGTGCATATTTTCATGTAACGACCGAGTTCAAACGGACCCTACCTTTTATAACTGTCAGCGTTAGTTCAACCCCTGACCGACCCAAATTTCTTTTTTTTTTAGAATATTTTAGCACTAATAATATTATGAATGCTTATTTTTTAATTTTTTAAAATAATTATTTTAATATATATATATATTTATATTAAATTATGAACATAATAAAAAAATCATTTTGTAATAATGGAATATGACAATTTTTATTGTAAAATAAGTGTTTAGGTTTCAATTTTTTTGTTTTTCTATATTTAAAAAAGTTTTTTAGTAAGATGTCAATTACATGAATTTCTATAGAATATATAAATATTTAAGGTGTTAGCTACGTGGTAAGTTGTTGATTAAAACATTTGTAGTATTTCTTGGCTTTGTGCAATATTTATAGTGGGGAATGTGATTATGTTGGTGTCGTAAATATATGTTTTTATTTGAATTTTAAAATGTTATACTTACCTTTATAAGAATATGATGTATTGGTTATAATGTAACTATTGTAGAACCTTGTCTTCTTTCTTCCAAACACATTGTTTAGATATATTGCATATTTTTGGGAAGGTTGACCCCTTAAGATGCATCCTTTGTGGGTGTGAAGAGGGAAGCAACAATCATTGTTCTTACATTGTCCATTTACAAGATAGATTTTGTCATTCTTTTTTCTACGATGGAAAGTGAGGTGGGTTATGCCTTTGAATATTCCATGTCTTTTGAAATGTTGGTACTTTAAGATTAAAAGCCCCAATTTGATATTCCTATGCATGGCTAGGTCGACCATTATTGTATAGAATATATGGCTGGAGTGTAATATATGAATATTTCAGGAGAAGGAGAAGGTGGAAATGGTATGAGACATGATCGAAAGTTCACTGCAAGAGCTAGGAGAGATATTGAATGATAAGTTTCAGACGTTGGCAGAAGAGGAGGCGATTTGGGCAAATGATTTAGCCTAGGTGTAGGTAGTTGAGGGAGGGAAGAATTTTAGAAAGGAAGACATAAGAGAGGGCTTGTTAAGAGGTTCTAGGGGAAGGGGCACAGATCAAGTTTAATTTTGATGGTACAAATAAGGATAATCGTAGGGAGGGTAGTATTGTGAGTCTTTTTTTGGAATTCTGAGGGTCAATTAGTTGGTCTATATAATTTAGACTATGGTCGTGATTCTAATAATATGACATGGGATTGGGCATTGTGGAGAGATTTGATTATTGGTAAAGACAAAGGGGGGCAAAGGCTGTGGTTGCAGGGCAAATCAAAGATCTTGATTGAGGTTGTGCAAGGTCGTGATTTAAAGGATTGGTGTCTTGTGATGGTCTTGAGCATTGAAATTGATATTGAAAAGGACTTTGAGGCTATTCTATTTTATTGTATCGAGTATTTAGGAAATAGTGTTTTTGAATGGGCAATGAACTATAGTGTCAATTTTCATTCCAGAGAACTGGTTAGCGAAAGAGTTTGGTGGTGTGTTTTCCTATGTATTATCTTCAAGTTGCTTTAGGAGGATATCAAGTATCATCCCCTTGATACTAACTAAGGGTCGGTGTTACAGGCTTTCTTGTCAGTTCCCTCAGTTAGGCTATGTTTATGCTACGAGAGTGGTGTTTTCTTATTGCCAGTATGTTTCCTTGTTTGTGCTTGTATGCTACCTTATAAGATAGTTTTGTATTCTTGGCTAGCTAATTAGTAATTTTTTTGGTTTATGGCAGTCTCTAGGCTATGTTATTCTTGATTCCTAGATCTTGAAACCAATTTTTTTTAACAATTTTTTTTTTTTATTATTATAAAATAATAGTAATTAAAAAATTATGAATATATAATATTTATGACAAGTAAACCACTAAATTTTATTGAATAATGTATGATGATTCATTAAAAAAATAATATTATTTCTAAATAATGTAATACAATGAAAAACTCTAAAGTAAAAATGTTTATTCCTTAAGTAATTAAAATAAACTTAACAATACGTAAAAACTATTTTTTAAAATGGGTTTAAAATGCGTTCTTAAAATCTCTTGAATAGATAAAACAAAATATCTTATTTAAAAAATAATCTACAAATAAAATAATTATAATTTATTATTACTTTGAGTGGTATGTAAAATAATGTTAAATAAAATAATTAAAAATTGACAAATGAAAATAATATAAAAGATATTAAAAAATAAATTCAACAAAGCCTACAAACACAACATTAAAAATTTAAAATAAAGCCAACAAACATAACACTTAATAATGTCATAAAGAAAGTATTTTTTAAAAAATACAAAAGAGAAAGCAACAAAAATTCAAAATCAAAAGTATTTGAATTTGAATAAAATATTTTTTTCATGTCTTATATTTGTGAGGCCACAAATAGATGAACCCCACAATAACCATAATATTTAATAATGAATATAAATATGAATATATAAAAGACAAATTATTTTCATCCTTCATTTTCTTTGTTCTCATAAACACCAATTAAGAACTAGAAATAAATTTGCATAATACATTTAAATCATTTTGCCGAGAGGCAATTTACAATGGGATTCAAGTTGTCCGTAAACAAAAATGCTTTTTAAAAAAAAATTGACATGCTGACTTGGCAGTATAGTGACGCTGGCGGAAGAATGGGTAGAAACGTTACACATAAGATATCAGAACAACCGCAACCACATGGTAGTGGAAGAATTCCATTTACCATCTTGAAGCTAAATATAACCAATGCAGAAGGAAAAATAAATCGACTGTCTACCAAAAATAAATCGATTATGCTTGTCTACCAATAAAGTAGAGGTGATAGTAGTATAGAAACAATAAATGAAAAACGCAAGGTGAGTAATGCATGCGGTGAGTAAGGCATAAGGTGAGTTGGCAGAGTACAATGGCACCGGTGAAAGAGGGAACTAAAAACTGTCAGAACCGTTATAGAAGAGTGCACATTAATATGCCAGAAGAGCGGACGCCAAGGAAAGAGTCGTGGTATTGCATCTTTAAAAGCTTACAACATTTCTGTAAAAAAATTATGTTCGGCATCCTTGAGAGCAAGGCACCACTGTGCAAAATCTTCAGGTATGTAAACTGATTTTCTCAGTCTTTTCTTTTACAGTAGATTTTGAAGTTTCCATAGCAATTTCAACATATCTGTTTTATGTATATCCCTGCGACCATAATATTTTGTGAGAGAGATTTTCTTTGAGGCACTTGATCAAATACTGTATGCGCACTGTCTATCCTTCTGCAGGCTTTCCTTCAGCTTCTTTGCACTCTCCACTTAAGTCTTCTACATTTTCATTGCATGCATTAATCCGTCTACAATAACGGATTCTATCTTTCCCTCCTCTCTGAAAGAATGCATTGCATGCAGTCTGTTTTGAACCTGAAAAAGAGATTCTTTGGACACTATCCAGAACCTGAGCAGATATTACAGAATGCTCTGATGAGTTTAAGAGTACTCTCTCCTTCAATGGGTCCATATTAACTCTAATAGCCATCATTGCTAAAATTATCATCAAGTTTTCAACTTTGTGCATGGCATAATCAAAATATTTTCACAATTAAAAAACCAAATCATAAAATAAGCTTATAAAAACTCTTACCAGATTTCGTTGTATTTAGGCTTTTCAAAATTAAATGTTTTAGGATAAGAGTATTTGTTCCAAGCTAAGCACCATTCAAAAAAAGTAAGTTGACAGTCAAATTATAGTGTTTGTTCCAAGCGCAGGGAAAATTAATTTCTTGTGTTGCGTGGAAAGGGATTTGGAGGGTAAATGTTTATCTTTTGAAGTGAAAATGAAAGGGAGCTAAATACTTTTCCACACCACACCACATGCACTCGATATTTTAATCTTTCCTGGAAAATAAGTCTTAATATTTATTCATTAAAATGGATTCAATTTTGATGTGGATGGTATCTAGACATTATATCCAGGGCCCAAGTCTGTTCCAAACATCTGGGAATAAATGTGGTACCGTTCATTTGGATTATCAATTTAATCGATGCTCTTTGGATTTTTATTATTATTTTAATTTATAACATGAAAGTAACACAAGTAGTTGAAAATATAGACAGACAATTTATTGGATTTAGTTGGAGTTGGCCATTAAGATTATTACTACCATCTTTTAAAGCTTACATTTTCTTTGTTGGTGGTGTTAATAACTCATTAAAGTTGTAAATATTGTTTTTTTATCTTTTGTGTAATATTGATTATACATATATGATATATTTAAAACTACTATACCTATATTTTAAAAAATCTATGTAAAATTAGCCAAGAGATCAAATTTTAAAATATTTAACATTCATAAAAATGAATAAATCATTTTACCTTCTATGTGATAAACGAGAGCTATTCAAGAAAATACTTGCATCAATCAAAAGATTCACTATAAATATGTTATTAGAGGCATTATGCAAGAAGATCAATTGCAACAATTAATAGAATCACTATAAATATATTATTATAGTTATGTTGCAAGAAGATAAGAACAATTCAACACATGCATTATAAATCATCAAATTGATAGAAGAAAACGTATTTACATATAACAATTTTGGTGGAAACCTCGCATAATATCTCACACTAATCCTACCAAAAAAGTATTAATCAATTCAAAAGTAAAAATAAGATAGATTATTGTTATAAATTAGAATTTACAATATATTTTAAAAATTATTCGACAAAATAAAATAAAATAGATTATTGTAAAAAATGGCATATTGACCTAGAAGACAAATTCTCCTCCAAATGTGAAAGTGTTTGATTGGTGAACAAAAGTTTTAATGCCTACACAACATTAAATTAACAAATCTCTATCAATATACAAATAATTATTTTGAATTTTAAATTATTATGTAAATGTGGAAATGAATGCTAATTATAATTTAAATTGTTTCCCAATTCAAATCAACACGTAACATTTAGTAAGGAGGGGCTAACATAAACTCTAATATAAAATTTAAATTTAAAACACATAATTTCATTGTACATATTAAAAGCATCTAATTTTATGCAATAAAATAAATAAATAAAATAATTTAAAAATTGATAAGTATTTTTTACATGTCAATTATGATATTTATATTAATATAAATATTTTTTTAAATATACAGTATTTTATTTTGTTGAATAATTTTTCAAATATATTGCAAATTCTAATTTATAACAATAATCTATCTTATTTTTACTTTTGAGTTGATTAATACATTTTTGGTAGGATTAGTGTGAGATATTATGCGAGGTTTCCATCAAAATTGTTATATGTAAATATGTTTTCTTCTATCAATTTGATGATTTATAATGCATGTGTTGAATTGTTCTTATCTTCTTGCAACATACCTATAATAATATAGTTATAGTGATTCTATTAATTGTTGCAATTAATCTTCTTGCATAACGCCTCTAATAACATATTTATAGTGAATCTTTGGATTGATGCAAGTATTTTCTTGAATAGCTATCGTTTGTCACATAGAAGATAAAATAATTTATTCATTTTTATGAATGTTAAATATTTTAAAATTTGATATCTCTCGGCGAATTTTACATAGATTTTTTAAAATATAGGTATACTAGTTAAATAAAAATAATAAAAATATAAATAAAATTTACTATTACATTCTCAAATTTACCCTCTTTCACCATGACCATGACAAAAACTATAATATAATTAAAAATTAAATATTTTGAATTACAATTACAAGTCACTAATCACTTATATGAATATTCAAAAATTATATATTTAAATGTAGTCCAAGATTCATTAATTTGAAAAAACTTTAAATTTTCTAATATCAAATGTATTCCCTTTATTAAACTATCTCAATATACAAACATTATAAAATGATCAAAATATCTAATTCAACCCTGTAATCAAAAAGTCATGACTTATTATTAATCGATTGAAAATATTGATATATATATAGGAAAGAGAATTCTCATACAAATCATGACTTTGTTTATACATGAGACGCAGTGCAACTATAGTCTCTTCCCTTTTAAAAACAACCTGCTAAATTTTCTTTATTCAAACAAACTCTTCAATTTTTTTTATTTTTTTTGGCTAATTCTCAGGCCAGATCAACAGTTGGCATGAGATATAGTTATTGAAAGAGAAAGAAGGCAAGGAGCATGGGGCAATGGGAATTAATTCTTTTTACGGTTAACATAATACTACTACTCTGTCTTTTACTCTACGTCATCAAAAGCGTTTATTACGATGGAAGAGAGCATCCGCTCCCTAAAAAAGTATTGAAGGCTCTTCCAATGGGTTTGTATGAAATAGAGGAAGGAGCTGAAGAAAGAATGGAGTGTTCCATTTGCTTGAGTGAAGTGGAGAATGGAGAGATTGTGAGGAGTCTTCCCAATTGTCACCACCAATTTCACAGGGAGTGTATTGACAAGTGGTTTGCTATAAATTGTTGTTGTCCCTTATGTAAAACACAGGTTACAATAACACAACAATCGGGCACTGTTCCAAATGGGAATAATGCGTTTCAGGATGTGGAACGAGGTTAAGCAGAAACAAATTATTGTGGATATGCATCTATTTAATTGTTAGAGCTATTTTTTATTTATTATTTAAGAATTTTATTTATTTGTTTATTTTAGAGATATTTTAAAATTATGTAAAAAATTATTTTATTGTATCAGAGAAATATTATTGTCTCTCCATCTAAATCATAAGCTTTATTTATTTAGTAATTATTGTAGTTTTTTATTACGGAACAAAAAGGTTTTGAAGGCACCTAAAATCCTTTAACGTTGAATTAGGACAAAAAGTTGTATAAAGAAATAATCATCTTAAAATAGCAATCAAGAGTCAACAAAAGACTGGCAAAAAATCACTATCCAACAAAAACTTAGCAAACAGGTAGAACTAGTACAACTTTTATAGGGCCTCTGCAGCCTCATCTTCCAGCTGTGTCATGTTGAGAGCAATTTTCTTAAGTTCCTTAATTTCTTGGTTAGGAGACTTCTTCTTCAAGTTAGCTTTGGTTCTCTTGGAAGGCCCAATCAATTCCTCCTATCTCTTTTCTATGGTATCCACATCCAGAATAGTCCCTTCCAAATGGAGAATTTCAGATTTTCCTACCATGGTGTTTATGCTTTCAGTAAAGTTTTTAACCACCTTATGACTGCAAGTAACCAGAGAGGTTAGCTTCTCATTAAATTTTTGAAATTTGTTCTTCTGGCTTCATACTCTTTCTTAAGTTTATCTTCCAAAATAGAGATTCTGCTATCATAATCTTTCTTCAAATCGCTCATTGTGCTCACCATTTTTTGCATGGAATCCATAATTGATTTCCATTGGTCCACAGTCCATTGTTCTCCACCTCGATTATCCTATTTGCTAGTGATTGCCCAAAGTTTGATATTATTATCCTTGATTTCATGGAATGCCCATTTAAACATCCTAAAATTATCCATAGCTGAATCACAGGAAATGGCCTAGACATCGCCAGGGTTCACTCTATCCAAGCTGAGAAAAGGGGTTTCTACCATTCTTGTTGGGAACAAGTTTAGACTTATTCCACATATAATTGTGTGAGGGCATAGATTTGGAGCTAGAGGTGGACACATGGGACACTCTGCCTCTCTTAGCTTTATGGTTCACGGAAGAGTCCAACCCAGAACCATAATTCTCCACCTCAATGTTCCATTCCTCCTCATCAAAGGGAAGGTTGTCATGATCATCATCCATAGAGTCATATGAAACTATAGGAACCCTAGATGAAGGAGAGGAAAGGGTTTTGATATGCTCATGAATCAAAATAACAACTTCTCATGCAAGACACGATTTTTATTGTTCTTTCTATGTTCTTTGATGTTGGCATTGATTGAAGCAAACAGAAAGAAGGGAAAATATATCTACACTTTATGCCTGAAGTGATTCAACAAGACAAAATGATGCCCAAAGGCCCTAGTATATCTGATATCTAGGGTAACATACATCATTAAAATAAAAAGAACAGAGTACCATATGGTTTTGATTTTACCTATATCGTAGCTGCTCTTATCCACTTTAGATAAATTCTACCTTTCCTTCTCATTTCTAGGAAATATTTTCACCTCAACGTCTGACATTTTTCTGTCTCTGTAAAATTTAGCACTATCCATGGAAAGACCTGTGACCTTGGCAATCAACTTCTCATCAATCTCGACCCTCCTTCCGCAAAATTGGATTTTCCCATCCTTCAAACCCTTGGTGAATTTGTTAGTTACACTAGCATTAGAACCATGCAATCTTTCAATGAAGGGGGTAAGACCACCACGATACAAAATACGCCATATGGTTTTATCTTCTTGATTTCATTGCAGTTCAGGGGTTCAACCCTTTTCCTTCCACCTGCCATGACAACAACAATGGAAAAAGAACACAGAGCAAGAAAACTCTAGGTGAAATAAAAAAATACCCAGAAAGCATGCAAGACTAAGGTGAGTTGCAATAAATTAGCACACTAATTAATAAAATCCCAAACCATCATTTCAAGAGGTGACATAAGAAACTATTGAAAAATGTTGGCTTGTCTCACCAGGGATAAATCATATGACAACAATGCCTTAACATAAGCCAATATGGAATCACCAAGCCTCCAAAAAACTTCATCATTAATCCTAACACCCACATTGGCAAAGTGATCAGCCAACCCATTAGCTTCACGACGGGTATGGGATATTTTAATTTTTTGGAATGACCTTATGATATCCAATGATTTCTCAATTCATATTCTAATATACCATGAAGGATTTTGTTTGCCAACTAAAATTTGAATGATGTTATTAGAATCTCCCTCAAGCCATACTAAATTGGCATTAATATTTTTGGCTAACATCAACCCATGGTAGGCTACAACTACTTCAGCTAGGTGGTTGGTCTGACATCCCAAGGGGAGAATAATTATAAAATTTATTTATATTTTATTTTAGAATTATTGTATTTTTTTAAGATAAGTATTTCCATAAGGGGGTAGCTCCCATTTTATTAATAACAGAAGAATTGCATAGATAAGGGGGATTAATGATAAAGCTATCCAATCCCCTTTCCAATTTCCATCAGCCTTTTAACTATCTACTTTGGCAGGAGATCCTTGTTTACATTCATAAATGCCTCAAATTCATCCAGGCAACATTTCTTGCCCACTCCATCCTTCAAGAGTTTTCAAGCTTTTGTCATTTTGTTCTTTTTACTTTGAGCATTTAGGTTAAAAAAATCCATCATAACTCATGATTCAAATTGATTCTCTGGAGTCTCTAAGGTTGTTTTAACATTCACTACATTATCCTATTTCACCATTCAATCAACAATGCCAAAGGCACTCAAAGCATACCCCGAAATTTGTACAATAAGGGAGAACAAATTTTTATAGACTACACCATCATGATTATGCCCATTCACCTAAAAGTCTAGGCCCAAAATTTGAATCACCATTAGCTTCTCCTTGTCTTCCCCTTTTTGAAAGAGTCTTTCAATATGCTCTTCTTGTGTCTCCTGGGCCTCCTCCTTGAAGGCACAGATGCATGAAACCCAAATCTACCATAACTCAACTTTAATATGAGGACACCTTTGCAAATTCAACCTTTTAGAATTGTTGTATTTGTTACATCTACGAATACATAAAAAACTAATTTTTATTTAAACATTATTTTAAGTTGTATATTTTAATATTATGTTGGCATGCAACTTTTTAATAAAAAAATAAAATTAAACTCTTAATATCAATGTAGAATGTCCCTCATGATAATAATTTCATACAAACGATAATTTCTATGGGGACTAATAAAATATTTGAAATAATATAATTTGTAGAAATTAAATGTGAAGAATATGACATTTATGTTTGGGAATTATTATGTGGAATAAAACATGATGGCGTATAGACTCCACTTGTTTTAGTATTGAAAATGGGTACTATCTATTTGCAAACCATTTAAGTATTAAATAAAAAATTAAAACATCTACAAGTCAAATTAAAATTTCTAAGCCATTTTGCATGTTGTGAGTTTGATTATTCCAACGTGGCCCTAATCTACTTGAGTGAAGGCTTTTCTATTCCAACATGTTGTGTTCTCTATTCTTTGTCGATTATTAAAATTTGAAAGCATTCCAAAAATCTTGATGAAATTGTTTATTTGTAAGGGCCAAGATATCTATGGTCATTATCATTAATTGTGCTAGCTTTACAATCATGTGAGAATACCAAAAATAGAAATTGAGAATGCAAGTTTCCTATATGAATGTGATGTAAATTAAGATATTTTTAATAGTTCAAAATGAAGAGTTAGTACGATGACTTTTTCCTTCATTACATAAGACTTTTGGATCTGAATTAAATCTCTTGTTTGTGAACTAATATTTATTGATTGTCTTTAAATATCAAGTTGGCTTATGTTAGCTAGAGAAATAGAGAAGAGCTGATAAGATTTAGAATTTTACAATTTGAATTTGAGTTAGGTACATGCCATCAAGTGTAATTCCAATACATCATTAAAACAATCTATAATAGGAAATATGAAATAAAAAAATTATGGAATGAATGCATTAATGTATGTACAAATGTAATTGCAATGAATTGATCAAAGTGTTTCAATGTATAAAATTAAGTGCACATAAGGATTGGATAAGAACAAATTTATGGACTATGGAGGGATGTGTAAATAGGTAAACTATCATCTAGAGAATATAATCTCTTAATGCCAAGAGAGAGTGATGGATGAGGAGTAGTTAGGTTTTCTTCTATTGCAAGTTAGAGGGAGGAGAATGGTGATGACCCAGATGAAGATCGGTTTGTTGCGGCTGAGAGGTTCATGGTTGGGCTTCATGTTGTTGTCAAAGTTAGTGTGTTTTTCAAGATTGGACCTCCCCCTTCCACTCTTTCCCTTGGTTTCTTTGTGTCCAGACTTGACGATGTGTGTAGCGCTTTCTATTCTAGGGGTTGGCTTGTTAGGTGACAGTGTGTCAATTTTTCCTGTAGTGAGGGGTTATGGTTGAGTTTTGTTGGGCCTCTCTCTACCATGTCCCATTTGGGTGGAATTATTCTCTAGATTCTTTGTTCCTCATGTTGTTGTGGTGTGGGGTGGAACTAGTTGACTACATTCTCCTCTCATCTATATAGATTTTGTTGGATGTCATGTTGGATATGTCTATCTGCATAGTTGTGATGCATAAAAGTTGGTCTAAAAGTTTGTTGTTGAAGAATGTCTTGTGAGTTAGTTATTTTTGTATCGGTATCGGTAACAAATAACCGGTAAAGTCAAATTGGTGTACATTAAGTTTTAAGTTTCAAACTGACTGTTGTATTATAACACCGATAAATCTCAATGGATAAATAAGGAAATGTCAACACATTTTCATTTATCCCGCCTTTCTTAAGAATCTCTCGAGCTCCTGTGCGATCAAAGGCGATTTGAATCTTGCTAAGCTTTATTTTTGCGGAAAATTCAAGCAGAGTGATAGTGATGTTTGGTATTCACAGGGAAAAGGTATTCAACCTCGTCTGAGAAAAGATTGTTTGAAGGTCATCATGGCAGCACCGATATCGACTCCTGTGTTAGTTGAAGCTATTAAAGAGCCCCAACCCGAGTTCAAGCTGCACCCAATGAAAGCCGATGAAATCAACATGACTGGTGCTTTATTATCTGTGCCCTCTGGTGTATTGATGGTAGAAGATATTCGCTCCTACATTCACTGCAAGCTCGAAGAAATTGGAGACAAGTTCATTCAAAATGAGTTTAAAGGGTTCCGTGACAATGATCAATTGAAGGCAGAATTTCTACCTCTGAAGACAAAGGGTTTGGCTAATGTTTTTGATTTTCCTGATCAATTTCATGATGACTAGGCTAGATATGTACTAAGCAGGGTTCATGATTAATTTTTGTGGCTGGAAGCTCATTCACTGATCAAGATTACAAAGGAGGTGATTCAAAGAGTGACAGGGTTCAGTGCAACCGGTGAAGCATTAACCCTAAGAACGATTTCATCAACTGAAGTCATCCGGTTAACCAAATCTCGGTGTGATAGTAGTGAAATGACAACCACCCATATTGAGGATGCTGAAGTAAGATTTGCCTCTGCAATGTTGGCTTACAGGGTTTATCAATCAAGCTAGATGAATAGTGTGCCGAGCGGTGCCATACATGTTGGATATTGAATTATCAAAGAGGATGCAACCTATGATATATGTAAGATGATTAAAATCCAATTTATGGTGAACATGGAAAGAATTAAGAAGGACAAGAAGCAATCCTTCAAATACGACTCACTGTTGGTATGTATATTTTTCTATGTGCAAAACTTTTTCCCCGGTAAAGGTAATGTAGTATGGTCACAGGAGAAACTTATCATGGTTCAAATAGGTGAAATGATTAAGTATTTGGGAAATAAATTTGGTGAAACAATGTGGGGATATTTTAAGGAATTTCAAACTAGGATGCATAAGCGGGAAAGAATTCCAACCGGTATAGTTAAAAAATACAAAGACAACATTTGTTTTCTTGTAGATACCGATTGTTGTATCATTCAAGCAGTTCAACCAAGAAATTTTTGGGTTCCACCTATGGGCTATGAGGTGGTAGAAGATCTTGTTAAAATTCATGTCAATATGCTATTGTCTAAATCGGTAGACTCCAAGGCAAAGAGATTTGGAACATGTGAGGAGGCAAGCTCCAAAATTAAATAGGAACTTCAAGTGCCAATCATGAAAAGAAAAGTAAGAAGAATGATTGACACCCTTGACAATAAATATGGAGGTGAAGCATTTGGTGCCACTACCTCCACCAGTGCTGGTGAGCAAATAAGGGTCACACCTACCCAAGATGAAGAATTAACAGGAGGAAAGAAGAAATTGCCAAAAATAAAACCTAAGGGAACTGCAGCAATCAAGCCTGCAACATACTCAAAAGAAAAGGATCTAGGTACTCCTGTATCTTCCCCAAGTAAAGATAGACCAGTAGAAGTGACTTATACAAGAAAGAAGAAGAGTGATTCAAAGCTCAAAAAGGATGAGAAAGAGGTTGATATCGCTGACACCCTATCAGATGTGGAAATTAAAGAAGTTAGAAGGAGTGGAAGAAACAAAGCTCCAACAATTGATGAATTGGTCCATGGGATCAAAGAGTTTGGAGGTTTGTCTGGTGTTGGAAGAACTTATTCTCTCAGTAATGATGAAGATAAAAGGAAAATTGAAGAAGCCGGCCTAATTTGGAACTTGCACAAGTTTTGTAGAATACCCAATGAACTATATGGAATAATCCCATTAGATTTGCAAGATCAAATTGAAGGGAGATGGAAAACAGCTCTGGCTGTTGAGAAAGAACACAAAATAAAAGCACTCATGGAAGTGCGACATGATTTAGATCTAGAGAAAGATTCACTGGTGGTTGAAGCATGCACACAACACTTCAAGATAAGAAATAGAACAGGGAGAGTGGCAATAGGGGAAATTGAATCAGTACATGAAGAAGGTGTCGCCTTGTGGAAGAAAATCATGGCTCAAGAAAAGGAAGTTGAAGAAGAAATAGAAAGGGAAACCAAACAGAATCAAGGAACAATTGTCCATGACAAGGAAAAAGGCAAAGGAAAAGATTCCACTGAAGATTTTGATGTCTTCTCTGTCAATAAGATTATAAGAAACATTGTGTTAGATATTCCCATTTTGGCAAAGGATGTTGAGCAGTCGGCTCACACAACACCAGTAAAGGAAGTTGATCAAATGTAAGGTTCCCGATCAAGATGAAGTAATAATTGAAGATATTTCTTATGAGGATACACCTCATAGAATCTTACTGATGATGAATAATGATGAACAGTAAGTACCCAATAGATACTTAGAGGTGGGGGGGGTGAATCAATATGGACAAAAACTTCTTCAACAACTTAAACTGCAAAGACTGCACTAACTGGTAAATAGTATCTCTGATCTAAATCAAGGCAATACTCGTAAAACACAGTATGAATGTAACAGACATAAACTGGTAACATCTAGATCATCTCCAAACCTAATAACTCATATCAACTTCACCCATATGCTTAACCAATTAATATCAGAAATACATATGACCATTGGAACAACTTGCATTACCACTTAACAAAAAACACTAAAACATCACATGAAAAAGTATCACACATAACACAGTCATTTTTCACGTGGAAACCCAATTGGGAAAAACCACGGTGGGGATGAATACCCACAAGTTGTTCTTGAACTCTTCTAAAGTTTACTCTGTTAGGAGCCTAGTCTGGTTAAAGACTTTACAATAGGTTTTGCTAGGAACTGATCATGCTAGGGATCACCTGGTTAAGGGATGACTAAATACCCGGTTAGAGGTTAAAACCCTGTTAAAGGTTACCTTGTAAGAGGATTTGAAGAACTCAATGATTTTGAGTCATCCTGTTAAAGGATTTACAAAAAGCCTATTAAAGCTACCCGGTAAAGGGATTTTCCAACTTTTGAAATGGTTAGAAGTCAATAGGTAATACACTGATCTGATAACAACACTCAATGCCAAGGCAGATCCATTTTAGCTCCTTTACTTCTACAATCACACTCTGCAGGTCTCTACTCACTTCTTTGGTCTGACAAGAATCGAGTATATCTTCACTTGGATACACACACAACATTTTCCAACAACTTCAACTAAAAATCATCATCAACCTTATAGACAACAATTAGGTTGGTGGCCAAAACCTAAAACCCTACGCATCCAGGTTAACAATATAGTCAGTCCAATCCTGACCGTTTAATCTCATTACATAGGATAAAATAATCTTGAATAGATCTCAAGATGCTCTTCATCATCTGTTCTTGACCGCTTCTGGAAGCTGATAACCCATCACGCACTCTCCACCATTTACTAAGATTTTGCACATTCCTGAGGTGGATAGAATCAATCTTCTTCATTCAAGATCCTCAAGGAGATTATTCACATGCACAAGGCTGACGTGGCAATGCGATCTAATCTTCATTTCAATGCTAACTCATCACAAGATGTCATCGATTGAATCACACAGACTTGGAATGCATCAATCAGAAACCCTGAAGTTGAGACTACCAACCGATAGTCATATCAAATGAAACCCCGATACAAACTTTGCATATACCAGTTCACATTCCAACATACTGCTTCACTTTTTGTATATACCGATTCATACCATCATACCGGTTCATACTTCAACATACCGCTTCACTTGTACCATCATACTGGTTCACTTGCCAGTTTGCTTACTTCAATATACCGGTTCATGCTTCAGCATATTGACATCAATGACAACATATCATCAAACTACACATATGCGAACAATCTCCCCCTTTGGCATTGATGGCAATATACAAAGATATCTCTACATCTTCTTCCTTGTTTTCTTCTCATTCAATACTACAGATATCTTCTCTGCTTCACATCTTCTCCCCCTATGACAGCAATGCCAAAGTGGAGTCAAAAACATCCATGATCTACTATGTTGCTCCTCCGGAGGAGTAGCATCCTTCAACACATCAATCCTGAAAAGATTTGACAATGCAATACCTGACTGATGTGGAGCACATACCTTTAGTTAACCTCTTGAAGGGGTAGCACCCCTAATTCACCTCTTAAATAGGTAAATGTAGCCTTCGGTAGAGGCTTAGTGAATATATCTGCTAACTGCTCCTTACTGGAAACATGTTCCAATACAACCTCTTTGTTTTGAACTTTCTCCCTCAAGAAATGATACTTGAGCTTGAAGTGCTTGGTTCTAGCATGCAATACCGGATTCTTGGAAATATTAATTGCACTTGTGTTATCACAAAATATACTCACCAGTTTAGATACAGGGACTTTGAAACCACTTATACATGCTTCATCCAAATTGTCTGAGTGCAGTTCATAAATGTTGCTACATATTCTGCTTCTACTGTGGACTGAGAGATACAACTCTGCTTCTTACTCATCCATGAGACTAGTCTACCACTAAGAAAGAATGAACCACCAGTTGTGCTCTTCCAGTTGTCCACATTACCAACCCAATCGGCATCAGTAAACACTTTGAGATTGAAATCATTATTGTATGGATACCACAATCCATAATCTATAGTTCCCTTCAGATATCTAAGAATCCGCTTGACTACTACCAAGTGGGATTCTCTTGGACTTTTCTGAAAATGTGCAGCAATGCCCACTACATGTGCAATATCCGGTCTACTGTGTACTACATAGTGCAACTTACCAATCATTGACCGGTAATCTTTCTCATTCACCAACGATGAGTCATCTTCTTTTGACAATTTACAACTGGTCATCATCTATGTACCAACCGGTTTGTTGTCTTCCATGCCAAAGGTCTTCAACACCTCTTTGACATACTTGGACTGAGTGATAAAGATACCATCTTTCATTTGTTGAATCTGCAGTCCAATGAAGAACTTAATCTCTCTGATTAATGACATTTCAAATTCCGTCGTCATTTCATCTGGAAATGCATGACTCATCTTGTCATCTCCTCCAAAAATTGTCATCAATAAACACTTCACAGATCAGAATCTAATCTCCTTTTGTCTTCAGATAGATATTGCTATCTTCACTTGTTCTTTCAAATCCAATTTTCACAAGATGGGAGTGTAAACATTCATATCATGCTCTAGGTGCTTGCTTCAATCTATACAAGGATTTATGTAGCCTACACACCATATCACTGTCTTCTGATAGGGCACACCCATCTGGTTGCTCTATATACACTTCCTATTCAAGTATTCCATTCAGGAATTCAGATTTCACATCCATCTGATACACTTTGAATCCCTTGAAGGTTGCATATGCAAGTAGCATTTGAACTCCTTCCAATCTAGCTACAGGAGCAAAGGTTTCTCCATAGTCTTCTCCTTCTTCTTGAGCATATCCCTTACATACCAATCTTGCTTGGTTTCTTACCATTGTACCTTCTTCATTCAGCTTGTTTCTAAAAACCCATTTGGTGCCAATAACATTTTTGTGCTCGGGTCTGGGTACCAAAGACCATGTACCATTCTTTTCTATCTGGTCAAGTTCCTCTTCCATAGCCTTAATCGAGTCTTCATCTTTGTGTGCCTCTTTAAATGTTTTGGGCTCAAATTCATAAATCATGCAAGAATTCTCTCTGACTTTTCTTCTTGTAAGTATTCCTGCATCCTTATCCCCTATGATCTACTTTGGATCATGATGCAACTTTACATACCTAGGAATGATCTTAACTGATCCCTCTTGCTTTTCCTCTTCATCCTTATCTTCATCTACATCAGCATCTACCGGTGTAGGAGCACTATTACTTGTACTTAGTTGTTTTGTAACCAGTTCCCAGAAGGTTACACCCGGTTCATCTACCACTCGCTCGCTGCTAGTTTTCTCAGGTTTCTTAGAGGTTTCATCAACTCTAACATTGATACTTTCAACAATTCTCTGAGTCTTATTGTCAAAACACTTGAGAGCTTTGCTCTTGGTGGAATACCCTAGGAATATTCCCTCATCACATTTTGCATCAAACTTGCTCTGGTGTTCACTTCTCTTGATATAACACTTGCTACCAAACACTCTAAAGTAGCTTACCACTGGTGTCTTATCGGTCCAATACTCATAAGGAGTTTTATCCTTACCTTTCTTGATGAGTACCCAGTTCATAGTGTAGACTGTAGTGCTCACCTCTTCTCTCCAAAAAGTGTGAGCAACCCTCCATTGAATCAACATCGTTCTGGCAGCTTCAACTACAGTCCAGTTGTTCGTTTCTGCTAGGCCATTTTGCTGTGGAGTCCGAGGGGCAGACAGTTGCCTCTTGATGCCATTCTCTTCACAATACTTATTGAATTCACCAAAAGTGAACTCACCTCCTTGGTCAGTTCTAAGGCATTTAATCCTCTTACCACTTTCCTTTTCAACTAGTGCTTTGAAGGCTTTAAACTTTCCAAAAGCTTCAAACTTGTCTTTCAAGAATGTTACCCACATCATTCTTGAGAAATCATCAGTAAGAATCATAAATTACCTATCTCCCTAAACACTCCTAGTTTTCATAGGACCACACAAATCAATATGCACAATGTCAAGTAAATTATCTACTGTGAAAGATTTACCTTTGAAGGTTGAGGAAGACATTTTCCCCAGTTGACATTCTCTGCACAAAGGATTCTTCAGTTTGTTCAGCACAATCAATCCTCTAACTGCCTTGATCTTACTGGCTTTCACAATATTATCAAAATTTACATGGTAGAGTCACCTATGCCATATCCAACTATCATCAAACTTAGCCATTAGACATTGACTGATATTTTCATATAACTAAAAAAAGTTACCTTTGGTCTGCATACCGGTGGCCATTAGTTCACCACTCGTTCCTTTTATTTTGCACACTCCATCTTTGAATTCCAGAGTGAGTCCTTTATCATTTAGCTGGGAAACACTCAAAAGGTTATGCCTCAGACCTTCTGCCCAATACACATTATTAGCACTACTTTTTCCATTTAGAGAGATGGACCCTTTACCTTCTACCATACATGGTGCATCATTACCAAATTGGACTACACCTCCATCATACTCTTCTAGAGATAGAAACTTTCTCCGGTCACCAGTCATGTGATGAGACCATCCACTATCAATAATCCACTCATTAGAATTATCAAGCAGGATACAAGAGCCTTCTTGTCTGACACATCTTTCTTAACGGCTACAAACACTATGTCTTCGCTTTCTTCATCTTCTGATTCATCATTAGTGGACCCTTCATCGACTGCAACAAGACAGTTTCTTCTATTTCATCCTTTGAACTTTTTAAACTTCTCCAGTTTGTCCTTGTTATCACTGTTGGGATAGTTGATAGCAATGTGTCCTATCCTATTGCAAGAAAAACATTTCAAAGGAAGCTTACCTCTATATTTTCCAGTTCCCTTAGGAAGTCTCTTGGCAAGAAGAGCTTCAAATTCCATCAGGATCTCTTGATCATCCATATCTCTGCTTTGTCTAGGTTCACAGCTGGTACCAACTTCTTTTCCCTTTCTATATGGTGCAGCAGATGCTCTAAAGGTTGATTCAGTCTTCTGAACACTGCCATCATAACTATTTAGCTCATATGCGGTCAAATTAGCAATGATGGAGTCTAGGGATACCTTTGTCTTGTCAATAAATCTCAACTCCTGAATAGCGGCAACCCTTATTGCATAGGCTGGTAATAAGGATCTCAAAACTTTGCTAACAATGGTGGAATCATCCATTGTACCTCCTGCACTCTTGATGTCTCCAACAACAGTTTTAATTCTTATCCCATATTATTGAATGGTCTCTCCTTCAACCATCCGCATGTCTTCAAAATTTCCCCTAAGGCTCTCTTCCTTAGCTTCCTTCACATGCTCATCATCGCCATAGATAAACTCCAGAGTATCCCATACATCTTTGGGATTTATTTATCCTGAACATCTATAAACTCAATATACGATAGACTGTTGATAAGAGCTTCCATAACTTGCCCATTCTCCTGAATTTCTCTTCTTTGATCATCAATGAGATTACCGGTAGGGACAACATAAGTATTCTCAACATAGTTCCAGCGTTGAGCACCCATGCTTTTAATGTAGATCTTCATTCTGTCCTTCCATATCTTAAAGTTATCTCTATTGAACTTAGGACCTTCCTTCTTCATCATTAGAATAGGATCTTTCCCTCAAGCGGTTAAGCTTAAAACACAGAGGACCTAGAGGACGCTTTGATACCAATTGATGAATAATGATGAACGGTAAGTACCCAACAGATACTAAGAGGGGTGGTGAATCAGTATGGACAAAAACTTCATCAATAACTTAAACTGCAAAGACTGCACTAATTGGTAAACAATATCACCAATCTAAATCAAGGCAATACAGGTAAAACACAGTATGACTATAACAGACATAAACCAGTAACACCTAGATCATCTCCAAACCTAATAACTCATATCAACTTCACCCATATGCTTAAGCAAGTAATATCGGAAATACTTATGACCATTGGAATAGCTTGCATTACCACTTAAAAGAAAACACTAAAACATCACATGAAAAAGCATCACACATAACACAGTCATTTTTCACGTGGAAACCCAACTGGGAAAAACCATGGTGGGGATGAATACCCACAAGTTGTTCTTGAACTCTTTTGAAGTTCGCTCTGTTAGGAGCCTAGTCTGGTTAAAGACTTTACAACAGGTTCTGCTAGGAACCGATCCTGCTAGGGATCACCTAGTTAAGGGATGCCTAATACCCGGTTAGAGGTTAAAACCCTGTTAAAGGTTACCTTGTAAGAGGATTTGAAGAACTCGATGATTTTGAGTCACCTTGTTAAAGGATTTACAAAAAGCCTATTAAAGCTACCCGGTAAAGGGATTTTCCAACTTCTGAAATGGTTAGAAGTCAACAGGTAATACACTGATTTGATAACAACACTTAATGCCAAGGCAGATCCACTTTAGCTCCTTTACTTCTGCAATCACACTCTGTAGGTCTCTACTCACTTCTTTGGTCTAGTAAGAATCAAGTATCTCTTCACTCGGATACACACACAACATTTTCCAACAACTTCAACTAAAAATCATCATCGACCTTATAGACAACAATTAGGTCGGTGGCCAAAACCTAAAACCCTAAGCATCTAGGTTAACAATACAGTCGGTCCAATCCTGACCGTTTAATCTCATTACATAGGATAAAACAATCTTGAATAGATCTCAAGATGCTCTTCATCATCCGTTCTTCACCGCTTCTAGAAGCTGATAACCCATCACGCACTCTCCACCATTTACTAAGATTTTGCACATTCCCGAGGTGGATAGAATCAATCTTCTTCATGCAAGATCCTCAAGGATATTCTTCACGTGCACAAGGCTGACGTGGCAACATGATCTAATCTTCATTTCAATGCTAACTCATCACAAGATGTCGTCGGTTGAATCACACAGACTTGGAATGCATTAATCAGAAATCTTGAAGCTGAATTACCAACCGGTAGTCATATCAAATGAAACCCCGATACAAACTTTGCATATGGGTATGTGCACCAAGTTGTGGTACCAAAAGGGGGTCTTAAGATGCCACTTTTTTTTTTTCTGAAATTAGCAAAGTCTGAACTTCAACGACAAATTGAAGATAGTTACACTCCAAATCTGAAGATGCAACAAGAACAAGAGTCAGAGTGCTTCGAGTCTACTTTCTAAACTACTAAGTTTTTTTGAAAATGGTGGAGATTATGGGCTTCAAAAAGGGGGGCCACAAAAAGTGGTCCTATTTTTATGCAAAAAACATAACATAGCGTCTGTTGTGGCCCCCCTAAAATATTAAATTTTTTTTTGAATTTTTAAAATCGCTTCAGTGAGAAATTAGCTAACACCTTGTAGTTTATGCCAGAATTTTCAGCTAATTTTTTAATGAGTATATGATTTTTTACCTATTTCGAAGTGGACACATCCTAAAAAATAGAAATTTGAGCGTGCTCCCCCCTAAAATCATTGAAAACAAATAAAAAATCAAAACTTTTTTTTTAAATTGTGTAGAATGGAGTCTAGTTTCTAAAAATGTAATTTTTTTCAAAATTTGATGAACGTGTAAAAATCTATACCCAAAATAGTGCATGTTGGTTTTTGACAAAAAGCGGACACACTAACAAAAGAAATTATAGATGAAAGACTTAATGAAATCAAAATTTGAAATAAATTACATTTTTGGATAGCTAAGAGGGAGCTCAAGTTTACCACGGTATTTTTTTTAACTTTATTGCAACACGTGCAAACCTGACGGAGAGCACGACCAAAAATATGTCAAAATTTTCAATGTTCTGACAAAAACACGTCTCTAGCTTGAAATGGTCATCCAAACCTTTGGGTTGGATGCCCAAGGCAAATCCAAACCATAGGTTTGGTGTTTCCCAAAGCGCGCCATTTGGCACTCGCCAAATATGGCGAGCACCCTATTTGGTGTGCGCTAAATGTGATGAATGGATATTCCATTTGGCACGTGCCAAATGTGGTCCATATTCCACATTTGGTGCACACCAAATAATGATGAAGAGGGAGATAGCTCCAGGGATAGCAGAATAAGGGAATTGTGAGAGCTAGAAAGGGGAGGGACAAAGAAGAGTATGTATCTATAAGAATGAAGAGCCCGAGAAGAGGTAAGGGGAGAGAGAGAATATGAGATCTAGTTCATAGAGAGAGATGGAACTACGAGGGAAGGGAGATAAAGAAGGGAGAGGTGAGATGGGGGTTTCTATGTACACATTTGGCACTCTCCCTATTTAGTGCGCAACAAATGTGGAATAGATACAAACTCTTCTTTGTCCCTCCCCTCTCTAGCTCTCACAATTCCCTTATTCTTCTATCCCTCAAGCTATCTCCCTCTTCATCCTTACACACATCTAATTACCTCTCTCACCTCTTTCCCTCAGTTTTTTCCTCATTCCCTTCTCTCTATAGGTCCTAAGGGGTCATAGGACACCATATGACTCCTTAGGACACAAAATGATCCCTAACGACACCTAAGGGGTCATATGGTGTCCTAAGGGGTCATAGGACACCATATGACCTCTTAGGTTACCATAGGACCCATAACGACACCATATTTTATCCTAAGTGGTCATAGGACACCATATGACCCCTTAGGACACCATACAACCCATAACGACACCATATAGTGTCTTAATGTGTCATAGGACACCATATGACCCCTTAGGTGTTGTTAGGGGTCATATTGTGTCCTAAAGGATTATATGGTGTCCTATGACCCCTTAGGACACCATACGACCCATAACGACACCATATTGTGTCCTAAAGGGTAATATGGTGTTCTAAAGGGTCATAGGACACCATGTGACCCCTTACGACACCATACGATGCATGACGACACCATATTGTGTCCTAAGGGGTCATATGGTGTCTTAAGGGGTCATAACACACCATATGACCCCTTATGATGCCATACAACCCATAATGACACCTAAGGGGTCATATGGTGTCCTATGGGCCCATAGGACACCATATGACCCCTTAGGTGTCCATTCGACCCATAATGACACCATATTGTGTCCTAAGGGATCATATGGTGTCCTAAGGGATCATAGGACACCATATGACCCCTTAGGACACCATACGACCCATAAAGACACCATATTGTGTCCTAAGGGGTCATATGGTGTCCTAAGGGGTCATAAGACACTATATGAACCCTTAGGACACCATACGATCGATAATGATACCGTATTGTGTCCTAGGAGGTCATATGGTGTCTTAAGGAGTCATATGACCCCTTACGACACCATACGACCCATAACGACACCTAAGGGGTCATATGGTTTCCTACGGCCCCATAGGACACCATATGACCCCATAGGTGTCCATACGACCCATAACAACACCATATTATGTCCTAAGGTGTCATATGGTGTCCTAAGGGGTCATAGGACACCATATGACCCCTTAAGACACCATACGACACCATATGGTGTCCTAAGGGGTCATAAGACACCGTATGACCCCTTAGGACACCATACAACCCATAACGACACTGTATTGTGTCCTAGGGGATCATATGGTGTCCTAAGGGGTCATAGGACACCATAAGACTGCTTACGACACCATACGACCCATAACGACACCTAAGGGGTCATATGGTGCCCTATGGCCCCATAGGACATCATATGACCCCTTAAGTGTCCATACGAGCCATAACAACACCATATTGTGTCCTAAGGGGTCATAGGACACCATATGACCCCTTAGGACACCATACGACCCATAACGACACCATATTGTGTCATAAGGGGTCATATGGTGTCCTAAGGGGTCATAAGACACCATATGACCCCTTAGGACACCATACATCCCATAACGACACCTAAGGGGTCATACGGTGTCTTATGGCCCCATAGGACACCATATGACCCCTTAGGTGTCCATACGACCCATAACGACACCATATTGTGTCGTAAGGGGTCATATGGTGTCCTAAGGGGTCATAGGACACCATATGACCACTTACGACACCATACGACCCATAACGACACCTAAGGGGTCATATGGTGTCCTATGGCCCCATAGGACACCATATGAACCCTTAGGTGTCCATACAACTCATAACAACACCGTATTATGTCCTAAGGGGTCATATGGTGTCCTAAGGGGTCATAGGACACCATATGACCCCTTAGGACACCATACAACCCATAACGACACCGTATTGTGTCCTTGGGGGTCATATGGTGTCCTAAGGGGTCATAAGACACCATATGACCCCTTACGACACCATACGACCCATAACGACACCTAAGGGGTCATATGGTGTCCTATAGCCCTATAAGACACCATATGACCCCTTAGGTGTCCATACGACCCATAACGACACCATAATGTGTCCTAAGGGGTCATATGGTGTCCTATGGGGTCATAGGACACCATATGACCCCTTAGGACACCATATGACCCATAACGACACCATATTGTGTCCTAAGGGGTCATCTGGTGTCCTAAGGGGTCATAAGACACCATATGACCCCTTAGGACACCATACGACCCATAACGACACCGTATTGTGTCCTAGGGGATCATATGGTGTCCTAAGGGGTCATAGGATACCATACGACACCATACGACCCATAACGACATCTAAGGGGTCATACCGTGTCCTATGGCCCCATAGGAGACCACATGACCCCTTAGGTGTCCATACAAACCATAATGACACCATATTGTGTCCTAAGGGGTCATATGGTGTCGTAATGGGTCATACGACACCATATGACCCCTTAGGACACCATACGTCCCATACCAACACCTAAGGGGTCATATGGTGTCCTATAGCCCCATAAGACACCATATGACCCCTTTGGTGTCTATACGACCCATAACGACACCATATTGTGTTGTAAGGGGTCATATTGTGTCCTAAGGGGTCATAGGACACCATATGACCCCTTAAGACACCATACGACCCATAACGACACCTAAGGGGTCATATGGTCTCCTATGGCCCCATAGGACACCATATGACCCCTTAGGTGTCCATACGACCCATAACGACACCATTATATGTCCTAAGGGGTCATATGGTGTCCTAAAGGGTCATAGGACACCATACGACCAATAACGACACCATATTGTGTCCTAAGGGGTCATATGGTATCTCAAGGGGTCATAAGACACCATATGACCCCTTAGGACACCATACAACCCGAAACAACACTGTATTGTGTCCTAGGGGGTCATATGGTGTCCTAAGGTGTCATAAGACACTATATGACCCCTTAGGACACCATACGACTTGAAACAACACTGTATTGTGTCCTAGGGGGTCATATGGTGTCCTAAGGGGTCATAAGACACCATATGAGCCCTTACGACACCATACAACCCATAAGGACACCTCTAGGGTCATATGGTGTCCTATGGTCCCATAGGACACCATATGACCCCTTGGGTGTCCATACAACCCATAACAACACCAAATTGTGTCCTCGGGGGTCATATGGTGTCCTAAGGGGTAATAGGACACCATATGACCCCTTAGGACACCATACGACCCATAACGACACCATATTGTGCCCTAAGGGGTCATAAGACACCATATGACCCCTTAAGACACTATACAACCCATAACGACATTGTATTGTGTCCTAGGGGGTCATATGGTGTCTTAAGGGGTCATAGGACACAATATGACCCCTTACAACACCATACGACCCATATCGACACCGAAGGGGTCATATGGTGTCCTATGGCCCCAAAGGACACCATATGATCCCTTAGGTGCCCATACAACCCATAACAACACCATATTGTGTCCTAAGGAGTCATATGATGTCCTAAGGGGTCATAACACACCATATAACCCCTTAGGACACCATACGACCCACAACGACACCATATTGTGTCCTAAGGGGTCATATGGTGTCCTAAGGGGTCATAAGAAACCATATGACCCCTTAGGACACCATATGACCCATAACGACACCGTATTGTGTCCTAGGGGGTCATAAAGTATCCTAAGGGATCATAGGACACCATATGACCCCTTACGACACCATACGACCCATAACGACACCTAAGGGGTCATATGGTGTCCTATAGCCCCATAGGACACCATATGACCCCTTAGTTGTCCATAAGACCCATAACAACACCATAATGTGTCCTAAGGGGTCATATGGTGTCCGAAGGGGTCATAGGACACCATATGACCCCTTAGGACACCATACGACCCCTTAGGACAACATACGACCCATAATGACACCATATTTTGTCCTAAGGGGTCATCTGGTGTCCTAAGGGGTCATAAGACACCATATGCGTATTGTGTCCTAGGGGGTCATATGGTGTCCTAAGGGGTCATAGGACACCATATGACCCCTTATGACACCATATGACCCATAACGACACCTAAGGGGTCATACGGTGTCCTATGGCTCGATAGGACACCATATGACCGCTTAGGTGTCCATACGACCCATAACGACACCATATTATGTTCTAAGGGGTCATATGGTGTCCTAAGGGGTCATAGGACACCATATGACCCCATACGATCCATAACGACACCATATTGTGTCCTAAGGGGTCATATAGTGTCCTAAGGGGTCGTAAGACACCATATGACCCCGTAGGACACCATATGACCCATAACAACACTGTGTTGTGTCCTAGGGGGTCAAATGGTGTCCTAAGGGGTCATAGGACACCATATGACCCATTACGACACCATACGACCCATAACAACACCTAAGGGGTCATATGGTGTCCTATGGCCCCATAGGACACCATATGATCCCTTAGGTGTCCATACGACCCATAACGACACCATATTGTGTCGTAAGGGGTCATAGGACACCATATGACCCCTTAGGACACTATATGACCCATAACAACACAATATTGTGTCCTAAGGGGTGATATGGTGTCCTAAGGAGTCATAAGACACCATATGACCCCTTAGGACACCATACGACCCATAACGACACCTAAGGGGTCATACAGTGTCTTATGGCCCCATGGGACGCCATATGACCGCTTAGGTGTCCATACGACCCATAACGACACCATATTATGTCCTAACGGGTCATATGGTGTCCTAAGGGGTCAAAGGACACCATATGACCCCTTACGACACCATACGACCCATAACGACACCTAAGGGTTCATATGGTGTCCTGTGGCCCCATAGGACACCATATGACCCCTTAGGTGTCCATATGACCCATAACGACACCATATTATGTCCTAAGGGGTCATATGGTGTCCTAATGGGTCATCAGACACCATATGACCCCTTAGGACACCATACGACCCATAACGATAGTGTATTGTGTCCTAGGGGGTCATATGGTGTCCTAAGGGGTCATAGGACACCATATGACCCCTTATGACACCATACGACCCATAATGATAGCTAAGGGGTAATATGGTGTCCTATGGCCCCATATGACACCATATGACCCCTTTGGTGTCCATACGACCCATAACGACAACATATTGTGTCTTAAAGGGTCATATGGTGTCCTAAGGGGTCATAGGACACCATATGACCCCTTAGGACACCATACGACCAATAACGACACCATATTATGTCATAAGGGGTCATATGGTGTCCTAAGGGGTCATAAGACACCATATGACCCCTTAGGACACCATACGACCCATAACGACACCGTATTATGTCCTAGGGAGTCATATGGTGTCCTAAGGGGTCATAGGACACCATATGACCCCTTACGACACCATACGACCCATAACGACACCTAAGGGGTCATATGGTGTCCTATGGCCCCATAGGACACCATATGACCCCTTAGGTGTCCATATGACCCATAACGACACCATATTGTGTCCTAAGGGGTTATATGATGTCCTAAGGGGTCATAGGACACCATATGACACTTTAGCACACCATACGACCCATAACGACACCATATTTTGTCCTAAGGGGTCATAAGACACCATATGACCCCTTAGGACACCATACGACCCATAACGACACTGTATTGTGTCCTAGGGGGTCATATGGTGTCCTAAGGGGTAATAGGACACCATATGACCCCTTACGACACCATACGACCCATAACGACACCTAAGGGGTCATATGGTGTCCTATGGCCCCATAGGACACCATATGACCCCTTAGGTGTCCATACGACCCATAACGACACCATATTATGTCCTAAGGGGTCATATGGTGTCCTAAGGGGTCATAGGACACCATATGACCCCTTAGGACACCATACGACCCATAACGACACCATACGAACCATAACGACACCATATGACCCATAACGACACCTAAGGGGTCATATGGTGTCATATGGCCCCATAGGACACCATATGACCCCTTAGGTGTCCATACGACCCATAACGACACCATATTGTGTCCTAAGGGGTCATATGGTGTCCTAAGGGGTCATAGGACACCATATGACCCCTTAGGACACCATACGACCCATAACGACACCATATTGTGTCCTAAGTGGTCATATGGTCTCCTAAGGGGTCATAAGACACCATATGACCCCTTAGGAAACCATATGACCCATAACAACATCATATTCTGTCCTAGGGTGTCATATGGTGTCCTAAGGGGTCATAGGACACCATATGACCCCTTACGAGACCATACGACCCATAACGACACCTAAGGGGTCATACGGTGTCCTATGGTCCCATAGGACACCATATGACCTCTTTAGTGTCCATACGACCCATAACGACACCATATTGTGTCCTAAGGGGTCATATGGTGTCCTAAGGGGTCATAGGACACCATATGACCCCATACGACCCATAACGACACCATATTGTGTGCTAAGGGGTCATATGGTGTCTTAAGGGGTCATAAGACACCATATGATCCCTTAGGACACTATACAACCCATAACAACACCTAAGGGGTCATATGGTGTCCTAAGACACCATATTATGTCCTAAACAGCCATATGGTTTAATTTTTATGGTTGTGGCTATCAAACTATAGGGTATAGAGTAGAAATTTATCAAAGGTTAAAAAATTTCAATGAAAGTCATTTGGCTAGCGCCAAATATGGCTAGCGCTATATTTGGCGCTAGCCAAATGAGCTGCACAAAATGTGGAGCATGGTTTTTTTGAAGTTTACAATGAACATAAGGCGCACGCCTTATAAGGCGTGCACACTATAGTGTGCACGCCCTATAGTGCGTGCACCTTATGCGCTTTTAAATTTTTTTTGAAGTGTGACACCTTTTTGGTACCACAACTTCGTGCATATACCCATATACCGGTTCACATTCCAACATACTGCTTCACTTTCTGCATATACCAGTTCATACCATCATACCGGTTCA